>NC_140581.1:759898347-759903347 GCF_964204655.1 Triturus cristatus
TAACCTATATAGACACCCATGTAGCTAGTCACCAACCCATGCAGCCACTTATACACAAAGTGTGAGACTGATACAGATATTTACATATTTAAACATTACTCACTAAGCCATGTATTCACTATGATACACTTAATCAGTCAGTTACACAATCAATTTTTCAAAAACAAATCATCCATTTAGACACTTATATACCCATTTATTCTTCCATCATTGTTTAGATATACATATATAAAACATATTTAATTTTCAGAAAAACAGACATTCACTGAATGATGTCATCAGTGATGTCATTTGAGATGTCATCAGTGATGTCATGAGTGATGTCACTGACCATGTCTTGAGTGATGTAATATGTGACGTCATCAGCAGTGCATTGCGGGCGCGCGAGTTATAGTTAGCTGAACTAACTATAACGGGGGAATTTCAATGGTTTTGTACAAGTGAAAAGTCCAGCTAACTATAACACCCCTGAAACCTATGGTTTTTTCAGTGAATTTCTGAGGTTTTTTTAAATGCTAATTCCTAACTATAACGTGCCTGAAACCTATGGTTTTTTCTGTGAATTTCAAAGGTTTTTTAAATGCTAATTTCTAACTATGCCTACAGAGATAGGACATGTGAAGAAAGAAGAAAAAATGGACAGAAAGAAAAAAAAGAAGTGCAGAAAGAAGCAACAGAAGTCCTCAAAGACGAAGAAAAGTGCAGGAAGAAGGATAACGTGCAGAAAGAACAAAAAGAAGAGCAGAAAGAAGCCTTGTTGCAAAATCATCCTGTACCCTCAACTTTTTCAGACGGATACTGGTGGTAACTGAGTCTAACTAACCAGTCCTAGAGCCAGTGCTATGTTAAAAGACACTTAGAATACAGTGAAAACACCTACAGACACTAGGGAACATTATGCGTTGGGGTCCCCCTGTGATTAGCATGACCTCCTCTGTAAGCCCCTAGTATATAATAGGGCAGGGGGATTAAAACTACCTCTCAAAACAGGCCACAGGGCGTTTTTGCACACGTTAACTCAGGCCCCGTCCCCTCCCTTCACCATTGTGAAAACACGCCCTGTGTCCGTTTTTAGTTGGGAGATTAAGTTCATTTGAATCCTGAGGGTCCCTAGGGTCCAACTAGCCCACTAGGTACCTCCAGTAAGTGCCCCAGAGCTGCGTTGCAGAGAGGTGTAAAAAGTGGCACGGCCTGGACCACCTCTCTGCAATGCAGCTCAGTGGCGCTTACTGGAAGCACTTGGTGGGCTAGTTAGCCCCCAGGTGCCCTCAGTATTGAAGGGAAATTATATCCCCAATTTAAAACGTGCCATAGTGCGTGTTTGCACACGTCACCTCAGGCCCCGTCCCCTCCCTTCACCACTGTGTAAACGCGCCCTGTGGCTGTTCTAAGTTGAGAGATTAAGTCCCCTTGAATCCTAAGGGTCCCTAGGGTCAAACTAGACCACTAGGTACCTCCAGTAAGCGCCACAGAGCTGCGTTGCAGAGAGGTGTAAAAAGGGGCTTGGCCTCAGAACACCTGTCTCCAGAGCAGCTCCCTGGTGCATTCTGGAGATGCCCGTTGGGCTAGTTGGCCCTCAGGGACCCTCAGTATTGAAGGGGAATTAATTCCCCAACTTACAACTCGCCAGGGGGCACGTTTGCAGAGTGCTGCAAGGAGGGGGCGTGGCCTCCGGCACAATGCCAGTCTTTTATTTATTTTAATTTTTTAAGAAGGGGGGCTGTGTGGTTCCCCTTCTTATTCTAATTTATTGGCCCTGATGACCCCATCCCCCAGGGCCTGTCTCCTAATTATATTTTTTTGACCCCAATCCCCAGGGCCGGCCACTGTTTTTTATTATTTTTTAAAAATATATATTTATAGACACACCTAGGACATGCTGGACAAACCGTACGTACCGATCACCATGACGATTTGCGTGATATTCATTAAAAGGCGACTATGCATACAATGAATCCACGTGGAATGTATTTACACCACTAGTGAAGCTCTGACATGTCTGATGCCCTTCCGTGCCTAATCCCGGTAGACACCCTTGTCGTTTATTTATACAAACATGGGTAGCTATTGACGGGCACATTTAATACACATGCACACCAAGCCATTCAAAGGGGATTCGACAAAAATTCGACCAAAACTATGCAAGAAACCCCCCTCACGGTTAATAAAACACACATCCACTGCCAGATGTGTAATACTTTTTATTTTACTCTCTGGAAAGGGGACGAACATCACTTGAGAGTCACAGCGTGCTCCTGGCAGAGCCCAATGCTGTGTTACACCCACCATTGCCTGCTGAGTGCCACACACCTCTGTGTTGTATTCCACTAGCTAGTGCATATGCTATGACACTCTCTAGCCCATGTGCACTGTAACACCACCCCGTGAATATGTCATGCCACACTTGTCTTCGCACGGGTTATATTGCCCCGTCTAACGTGCCTTCCTTGATGCCTATGTTATAACGCACAGTGCTATGCCATACATATTACAATCTGGGATCCATATCTTTGTCACAGTGCATATGCAACGTTACACTCCCCAGCACATATTTTGTATTACAACTTTAGAGACTAGTTAGGTTACACAACACTGCCCTGTGCATATTACCCTCCAAGGCGCATATCGCATAGCACGCGCTAGGGCCTGTGCTATCTCGCGCTCTCCAATGAATCTGTCATTGCGCACAATGTATTGCATATTATATTTCACGCCCGGTTCATCTTATATCACACTTTTTGGTGCATAGTTTATACCATACACTATATCTAGTTTTCATTTTCAATCGTGCTCTCAGGACTATGTTCTATATAACACTGTGTTCACCTACCCTTTTCACGGGCATTACATTTTGCGATAGGGGGTGGAGGGTCAGGGGGTGTTTCTGCCAAGTGAGCCCGGAGTCACAGTCACAAACGTCCTCTTCTTCCTGAATAAAAGTGAGATTATGCTGCATACTTGTTCATATTTTAAGTAGTTTGCACAGACACATGTTTTAAAAACAATAAAGTTCCTAATACCCGCCTTCTCTGAACAGTTAGCTTGCTGCCCCATCCCCCTCCTCCCTATCCTCTGTTGTGTGAATCCATGGACTAGCCTCCTCCCTGCTGCCATGCATGGTCTGATGTGCTGCCACAGCCCTCAATTTAGTATGATGTACCAGTCCACTCCTCCTGCCCTCCATTGCCCAATTCTATGCCCCATCATTGACCTCCTGCTTAAACTCTGTGCTTAGCTTGCTGCCCCTATTCTCCTTCCCCCTGCCCTCCGATGTCTTTGTGCATGCCCCTGTTCCATCCTTTTTGCCCACCATGTTCCATGGACCTGCCACTCCTATCTACTCTGAGTGTTTTGTTGAGCTGCCACTCCCCTCCCACCTGCCTAGCATTGTCAGATCACTGTAACCTGTCCCTGCCACCTCCACCCTGCCTGTCCACATGCCATGCCCCTATCCTCTTCCTCCTGTCCTACATGGTCCATTGTACTACCACACCCTTCTGTCCTCCCTGGTCTGTTGTGCTGCAACTGCTCCTCCTGCCTGCCCCGTGCGGTCTGTTGTGAGGCCCCTTCCCCTGAACTTTCTTGTCTGTGCACAGGTCCTGACCCTCCCTTCTATCCTTCATCGCCCTTTGTGCATGCCCCTGTACCCTCCTTCTTGCCCATCATAGCCATTGTGCTGCCACTAACCCTCCCACTTGCCATGCATGGTCTTCTGTGCTGCCATGGCCCCTCCCACCTTCCCTGTGTGGTCAGTTAGCTGCCCCTGACCCCCTCCCACCTTCCCTCCATGGTCTGTGTATGCCATCACAGTCTCACTGTTGCTCTTCATGGTGTGTCTTGCTTCTAGTGCCCATCCTGCCTGACCTCCATGGCTATCTTGCTGCTCCTGCCCTGCCCCCTTGCCCCCAGCCCTCTGTTTACATGTGCAGACCCCTACTCCCTCCCTCCTGGCTTGTCTGTTCCATTGTAATGCCCCTGATCCGTCCCTCCTGCCCTTTATGGTCTGTTATGCTGCAGCTTTCTCTCCTGGCTGTCCATTATGGTCAGCTAGCTACCATTGCCTCTTGCCCCTCTGTTCTCTGTTGTCCATGTGCATGGTCCTGTCCCCTCCCTCTTGCTTTCTATGGATTATTGTGCTGCACTCCTGTCCCGCATGCCCTGTGTGGTGTATTGTGCTGCTGCAAACCCTGATGCCTGCCCTGCAGGGTCAGTTTGGTGCACCTCTCCATGTCCCTCCTGTCCTCTGTTATCCAAGTCCATGTCCCTACCCCATTTCCTTCCATGATCCAATGTACCATACTTGCGAACATTTTGAACTTGGTAAGAGGGAGATTTTGAAAAAAAACTGGGGTATTGATTTTCCCCTTTGAGTTACATTGAAAAAGAGGAGATTGTAGACAGGAAACAGATCAAATAAAGCCCATTTGAGCTTAAAAACATTGGACGTTTCCTGGCTGAATCGGGTCTGTTGGCATGTATGGTTGTACTACTATTGCCTCTTCCTTCTGCCCACAATGGTCTATTACATTGCCACAGCCTCTCTTGCAAGTCCTGTATTGTTGGTTTGTTGCCCCTGCCCCCCTTGCCACTGCCCTCCATAGTCTGTTGTGCTGCCACGGCCCTTCCTGCCTGCTCAGTGTGGTTAAATTGTTGCCTTTGCACCCACCTTTTCAGAGTCCGTGCCCCTGGCCTCTGCCTCTCAACAGTATCCTAATGAACAACTAGATTGCTAACATTCTATATTTATTACAAAAGTGTGGAACGCCTGACGTCATCTTGATGTAATCAAAACTGTAATACCTAGAGCCTTTCCTTTAGAAATTACATATATGAGAGGGTCTTATTGGCATCAAAATTATGGTTAGTGCTCTAAAAGACTAAAATAAGGACATATTTTCTGAGTTTTCAAATAGCGACAAAGCACTTTTAAATTATTTGTTATCTTTATGTTTTTTTATCAAGTTGACCACTTGATTAAATGTTGCACTTAGGGGAGAGGA